>NW_028274814.1:4487500-4500000 GCF_037043125.1 Eumetopias jubatus
TGATCAGAGCCTTGAAGCTGAGGGGAGAGCATTCCAGGCAGAGAGGTTTAAGTACAAAGATCCCAAGGTGGGAGTGTGCCTGGCTTGCTAAAGGAAAGGCACTGTGGCTGTGCAGAGGGAGGGCCCGGTAGGTGATTTTAAGGCCTTTGGCTTTTCCTCTGAGAAAGGAGTTTGAAGCAGAGAAGTGGCATGATCTGAACAGGTGCATCCGACTTTGGTGTTAGGATTGACGACAGGGAGCCCAGTGAGGAAGCAGATCCAACAGTGACAAGGATAATAGGGACACCGTAGTGGGCCCATGGGCTGTCTCAGCAACAGAAATTGGTAAGAGCCCAAAAGGGAGTTCCAGGCAGGGCTTTACTGGGGCTTGTGCTCAAGCACGAAGGAAAGAATCCTCAGGCTGACTCCCCAAGGAGAGATCGTGGAGAGTTTTTTAAAGATAAAGAAACTTAGATGGGTAAAGAGTGATGTCTCAGCATGTAGAGGCAGGGACTTATTAGCACCTGTGCAGCTAAAAGTCATGTTTCTTCAGGCATCGTGTAACTAATTAACATGTTAAATCTCAACCCCTGGGCAAAAGTTGGTGAAATGTCAGCGCTGGGGTCCATCTTTGTGCAGACTGGTTTGGTCTGGTCTTTGCCTGTCTTTGTAGTAAGCAGCCTCCTTTCAGTAAGCATCCTCCCTCCACATTTCTGCAAAATAGTCTACTCAAGAGACATAGAGTTGTTTTGTCTTGTTTGCTTTTTCCTCGTAGAGGTGGCCTAGGGATGCTGGATTTCACGGTCAACTTTGAGGGGACCCAAGTCCAGTCCCTGAGCTGTGTCAGTAGTGAGAAGATTGGATTCTCTTCATATTTTAAAGGTCAGCCCAGTAAATTTTGTTCACTTAATAGATGTGAGGTACATGAGAAAATGAAGACACAAGGATAACTCCCAAATTTCAAGCCTGAGCAACTGGCCACAGTTGGAGAGCACTGTGGAAGGAGTGGGTTTCGGGGAAGCTCAGTTTGGGCCTATCAGAGATCTCCATTAGAGATCCAAATAGAGTTGTTATGCAAGACGTTGCATATAAAATCTGGAATTTGGAGGAGACGTCTGGGCTGGAGATCAAACCCTGAGAGTTCTCTTCATAGATTAAGTTTAAAGCCATGAATCAGTGAGATCCCCAAGAGAGTGGGATTAAATCTTGGTGTAACAAATAACAGCCATCACTAATTGCGAGTTTTAGACTTATTCTTACGTTTAAGAGAATTCCCTGTCTCAAAGGGATAGATTTCCAATTTATATAACTACTTGTCTTTATTCTGTTCTACATTCTTTAAGGAGAAAAGACAAAAAGCTGCCTTTCAGTGCTACTGGCTGATAAGTGTGACTAAAATTCAAACTGCTGGTTTAAATGTACTCAAGAATAATTAGGATTAAAATTTCTAAACAAAGTCTAGCAGAGAGAGTGAGGGGCTCCCGAAGTCCACTAGTAATGCCTACTATTCATGGGCAAATTTAGAAATGGATTGAGGAACAAGAAAATTAGTCTTCATCAAGCATACCCAGTTAGGAATTTGAAATGAGCTGCAATGGGTGAAGAAGTGGCAGATAGATAGGCAAGTAATCATCAACATCCATGTGGCACTCACTCCTTCATTTTAGAATACCAAAACTGAGATGCGGAGAGAATACTAATTCATATTGTTCACATTTTAAAATAATGAAGTTTATTCAAAATGGAGACTTCAGCCTCTAAGTTTCTTGCTATTTTTCCATGGACTTTGTTACCAAGTTTATAATAGCCAAAAGTGAAAGATAATACAACAGAAGAATTTAAACACTAAGATCTTCAAGAAAGAAATAGGTCATCAAGGGGACTTTGACATCTAGTCTAGTCCAATAACTATCATTTATTATTTACAATGTCACATCCTATGCATAGTAGTTATTTAATATCCTTACAATAATCCTTTATACATAGATGCTAGGATTATCACCATATTATAGGTGAGATTCACTCAAAGTTATACAGTGAGTGGCAGTCCGGGATTTGAACTCATCTGCCAAATTCCACAGCTGTTGCTATTTGCTTCCCCCTACTTAGTGGCTAAGCCCAGAAAGAGATTTCTAACATAATTTCTTAGTAACCTTTGTTCCTGTTGTGCTCCTAAAGAACTGCTGATTTTGTTACTCTGGTATTTGTTATACTTTTGTCCGTTTGATGAGCAGAAGCCCAAAACACCTCCCAAACTGACTTTTTACCTAGATATAAATTTTGTTTCTTGAAAAGGACTATGTAAATAGCGTTTTCTGAGCTCCAAATTGAAGAGTTTCACGTTTAATATAATACAATATTAATGTGTATTATGTTACAGACAGGTAAGCAGGATTTCACACCCCTCACTAAGAGCAGATCTACTTCTTTCTATTTTATATATCAATGTTCTTTATAAAATATAAATTCAACAAAAGGATTCTGTTTTTAAAAAGTTTGAAAAAACAGCAACAGAGAAATAGACAAATAGCACACTGATGCAACAAATATTTATGAACTGTGCCAGGCACTATTAGATGTTGGGAACCCATCAATGACTGAAGTCCCTACCTTCAATGTTGGTAACATTTTCATAGGATATGCTTTGATCATCATTGGAAGAACCAGATGACATTTCTGGTATTTTCTCACAAGAGTGTATTCTGAACAAATTAGGCACAGAAGAAAAAAAAAGTTTCACATTGGCAAATATATAACCATGCATTTTGAAAGAGAATCCAGTCTTAGAGAATTATCCACCCTACTTTTGTAGTTCTAGAAAATAAAAGGGGTTAGTGCGTAGGACTCTTAGTATCACAGAGCATTCATCTTTACTGAAGACTTTGTTGCTGACTTCATGTATCAGTTACCTGTGGCTGCAATAATAAATTACCAAATGATGCCTTTAAAACAACAGAAATTTATTCTCTCACAGTTCTGAAGACCAGAAGTCCGAAATAAATTTTTGGTGAACTGAAATCAAGCGGTCAGCAGGGCCATGCTCCCTTTGCATGCTCTAGGGGAGGATCTGTTTCTTGCCTCTTCCAGCTTCTGATGACGGCCTGGCAGTCCTTGGTCAGTGGTGGCAGCCCTCCAGACTGTCCATCTCTGTGTTCTCATTTCCTTCTCTTGGGTGTGTCTGAACACTCCCTCTGTCTCTTACAGTACACATGCAGTTGCTTCTAGGGCCCACCCACATAACCCAGGACAAGCCCTTCAAAGGCCTTAATCACCTGCATAGAAGGTAATATTCACAGGTTCTGGGGATTAGGACTTGGACATATATTTGAGGCCACCATTCAACCTGCTATACTGTGACACGTCTGTGGCTCCAAATATCCTACCAAAGGATAGTAAAAAAGCAAAACAAAGTTTACCCTTGTATCAAGCCATTGTTATAAGTAGCTAGAATTGATTTTTTTAAGATTTTATTTATTTGTCAGAGAGAGAGAGAGCGCACAAGCAGGGGGAGTGGCAGAGGGAGAAGCAGGCTTCCCGCTGAGCAGGGAGCCCGATGCGGGGCTCGATCCCAGGACCCTGGGATCATGACCTGAGCCGAAGGCAGACGCTTAACGACTGAGCCACCCAGGCACCCCTAGAATTGATTTTTTTTTTAAATTCTGGTTTGTCTATCTCAAAAAAGTCCTCAGGTTTCCTGAAAAAGTATCTAGAATGATCATGGATATAAGAGAATTGTATTATGGATAGACTAAAAACACTGGTCTCTAGTCTGGAAAGATAAGACAAGCTGTGACTACAGTCATTATGACGGATATACAGAGAGTGAGCATTGATTTTGTTCACCAAATATTGAAATTCTAGAAAACAAGAGAGCCTCCCAACCTCACACACACACACACACACACACACACACACACACACACACACACACACTGGGATTCTGGGAAAATATAATTGGAGGAAGAACTTAGTAAGTTTACAGTGAGTGAATTTAAGGTATCAACTGTGCTTAGAAGTTAGCTAAATTAAAAAGTTCAAAACAGTTTTAATGAATGTAATAAAATTGGTATGCTGTTATGGTCAAACTAGAGATTCTCTAAGATAAATCTTTATTCCAAGGTAGCCATCATAAAACCATCTAATTTCCCTTAAACTAATCTGATTTGACTCAAGTCAGATTTTATTATTTATCACTTGAGCCCTTGACTCTAAACTCCATGCCTGTGCAATTCAGGCCAACTACTAACCACATGGCAACTTAAATGTAAATTAATTAAAATTTAAAATTCGATTCAGCTCCTTAATCACACTAGCCACATTTCTAATCCTCAAAGGCCATTTAGCAATAGTAGCCACCATATTGGACACATTTATAGTACTACAGAAAGTTCTATTAGTGATGTTCCAAAGCCATAAATATATATATATATATATATATCAATGATTTCCACTTGAATGTCTTTTAACACACTTCAAACTCAATATGTTCCACACTAAAGTCATCTTTCCTCTTCCTCCTCACCCCTAAAGAATCCACATGTGCAATTTGGTTCTTCTCTAGTGTTCTCTATCTTAATAAATGGCACCACCATTTACCCATCTTACCGAGAGAGAAACCTGGGATCCTTATTTTTTTTCCCCTTCTACCTAACCTCCCACATTGATCAGGCAAAAATGATTTTTAAAAATTCCTATATGTATTCAATTGGTATACTTCTTTCTATCTCTACTATTGCCATATTTGTTCAGACTACCTAATTTCTCTTCTGGACTATTGCTGTGGTTCCCTAACTGCTCTCCCTGCTCCCAGTCTTAATTCTAAACCTTCCCCCCATCTCATTCTGCTGCCAAAGCATTCTTTCTAAAACTCAAATCTGACTATATTGAATACTGTTGGAGGTGAGTTCCAAACTTCTTCACATGGTTTACAAAAACCATCTTGGGCCATTTTCCCCTTCACATTGTCTACTCCAGCCCTAATAATAGCTATGTTATTGAGCACTTACCGAGTGCTAGCATTACTCTAAGCACTTTGTTTGCATTATCTCATGTAATCCTTGCAACCAAGGCCCCTGGGTATGGTTGTACAGGTTCTGCTACAATTAACCATGTGGTCTCATATAAATGGCACACTCCCAACTCTCCACTGCCCAATTTACAGATGAGAAAGCAGCCTACCTCAGGTGGGATAGAACTCCAAACCATTCTAACTCCTGAGTCCACATATGTAACTAAAGGCCATATTTTAAATAACAGTCTAGCTTTAGCAAGGACAAGTGTGAAGTATTACATTTGTGAATAAACAATACAAACCATATGTAGAAGATTGTGCTTTCAAAGCTAAGAGTTATAAAAACCAAAGAGGCTTCACCTCTAGGAAGAAATATTCCCTCTTCATCAGATTAGAAGATGGAAGAAATTCTTACAACTGTCCACCCTTTTCTAAAGTGAAGCAGCAAATCTTTGTGCTACTTGTTGGCCATTCCAAGAAATTTGATAGTTTAGGCATAAATGACATCCTAATAGTTTGATTATTATGAATTTGGGGCCTGAACTTGTGAAAGGCAAAAATTTAAAAAGATATAATTATTAAATCTCATTTAGTAAAACCCAACCTTATGTTTTTGTAGTTTTAAAATTTTTGTGGAAATAATAAAGTATTTGGTCCATAAAACCAATGTAGGACATTCAGAGATTTTAAAATCACAGGTAAAAACTAACCTTAGCCATGTACAAATGAGTATTTTAGATCCTGGTAAAATTAGAGTGAAGACATAAAGCTGGTTGTAAACCAATTTTATTAACTCTTAATTTGTACGAAAATTCAGTTATTCAGCAGGAACATTATATGAATTATGCTGCACTACACATTATAAAATCCATATTTCTAAATCAAACTGTTAGAGTCTTTAAATTTTGCTTAAAAACTCTGAATGTGAGCTTCTAATTCTGGTCAAAATGGAGTAACAAAGATCAGATTTACTCTCTCGCTTGAAACACAAAACTGAACAAAGTACATAAAACACTTAATTTTGGGGCATTAAACATAGGCAACAGAGGATAGTGAACTCTGAGAGAGAGGAAACAAATGAGGTGAGTTCTGAGGGGGGCACTGCAGGGAGGAGGAACTCAGAACCTAGCAGTGTCACAGAGTTGAGGAGATGGAGCTAGAAGTCCAAGGTCAAGGGCCAGAGTTCACCAAACAAGTACCACAGAGTACTGAAAAGAAAGACCACCAGAGATTTGCAGAGGTCCTCTCTGATTATTCAGTTGTAAACATAACAATGCATGTGTGTGAAGAAACTGCACAAGGATGAGGAAAAGCCACCAGAAAGATTTACAGGCAACAATTCTTAAAGCTTAGTCAGGGCTGGGAGCAGTTTTTGTACTTACTGGCCACAGAGTGGAAACCCTCATTACTCATGAGGTGTCAGGCAGAGTACTCAGAAGGTTATTGCCTCAGTAGTAGGACAAATTAGACTGCTCTGGATCTGCCTAATAAATCTGATTTCAAAAGAATCAAATAATTTCCAAGTAATCTAACTACTTCCCAAAACAAAGCTCAAGAATTTTTTTAAATACAAAAATTTTTAGGGGTGCCTAGGTGGCTCAGTCAGTTAAACATCTACTTTCAGCTCAGGTCATAATCTCAGGGTCCTGGGATTGAGCCCCATGTTGGGCTCCCTGCTCAGTGGGGAGTCTGCTTCCTCTCCTTCTGCCCCTCCCCCCGCTCATGCTCATTCGTGCGCACTCTCTCTCTCTCTCAAATAAATAAATAAAATCTTAAAAAAATATATTTTAGCACCCCACAAAATAAAACTCACAATTTCTGGCATCCAATTCAAAATTATCTGGCATGCAAAGAAGTAGTAGGGAAATACAACTCAATCAGGAGAAAAATCATGTGGAAGAGTTCTAAATGGCACAGATGAAAGAATTAGTAGATAAAAAAATGTAAAATCTGTTATAACTATATTTTATATGTTTCAGAAGTTACAGGAAAATTTGGGCATAATAAGTGCAGACATTGAAAATACTAAAAAGACTCAAATAGAACTTAAAGATGTGAAAAATACAATGTCTGGTATGAAATTAAGAGTAGATTAAATACTGCAGAAGAAAAGACTAGTGAAATTGAAAACACGGCAATAGAAGCAATCCAAAATAAGACATGGGTGAAGAAAAGATTTAAAACAAAAATCGATCAGCTGTGGTATAATTTCTAATATATACGTAATTGGAGAATAGAAAAAACAGGAAAAGAAGGCCATACTTAATGATCAAAACTTTCCCAAATATAATCAAAAGAATTCACAGACCTAAGAAAATCAACAAGCCACAAGCAAAAAAGAAGTAGAAGAAGGAAGAAAGAAAATTCACCAAATTCACCAAAGCATATTCTTAAAAAAAAATTGCTAAATATCACTGATAAAGAGAAAAAAATTTAAAACTAGTAAAAAAATAAATAAAACAACTAGGAAAAAAAACACGGATAAACAAAAATAAGAATGACAGCAGAAATTCATTGGAAGATGTGAAAGCTAACAGAGGAGCAATATCTTTATTGAACAAAAAACAGCCTATCAATCTAGAATTCTATACTTAGCAAAATTATCTTTTGAAAGTGAAGGTGGCTCAGTCAGTTAAGCATCTGCCTTTGGCTCAGGTCATGATCCCAGGGTCCTGGGATCGAGCCCCACATCGGGCTCCCTGCTCCGTGGGAAGCCTGCTTCTCCCTCTCCCACTCCCCCTGCTTGTGTTCCTTCTCTTGCTGTGTCTCTCTCTCTGTCAAATAAATAAATAAAATCTTAAAAAAAAAAAAGAAAGAAAAGAAAGTGATATACAGACATATAAAATTGTCAGACTTCATCACAAGCAGACATCCACTACCAGAAACATCAAAGCATTCATTGAAGCAGATGAAATATCAGACCAAAATCTGGATGTATACAAATAAAGAACATTAGAAATGGAAAATATGGGGCTCCCAGGTGGCTCAGTCAGTTAAGCATCCAACTCTTGATTTCTGCTCAGGTCATGGTCTCAGGATTTTGAGATCAAACCCCAAATGGGGCTCCATGCTTGGCATGGAGCCTGCTTAAGATTCTCTCCCTCTCCCCTCGCTAAAAAAAAAGCTTAAAAAAAAAAAGAAAAATATGTATGTACATATTAAAAACCCTATTCCTTATTTTTTAAGTATTTTTAAAAGATAATTGACTTTTTTAAGCAAAAACAACAGTGTATTATGGCATTATAACAGAAAGGAAACGTATAACAATAGCACAAAGGTCATGAGTAAAGAGTCTTATGCTATACCTGAAGTGGTATAATATCACTTGAAAGTAGACTATAATAAGTTAAAGATATATACCAGAAGTCCAAAAGCAACCACTAAAATAAAACAGAGTTATAGCTAATAAGCCTGTAAAGAAGATAAAGTAAAATCATAAACAATATTCTATTGACCCAAAAGAAAGCAGAAAAAGAAGAAAAAGGACAGAGTAAATAGAAAACAAATATGAACATAGTAGATTTAAACCCAACCCCATAAATAATATTATTGCTAATGATCTAAACAACCCAATGTAAAGGCAAAGATTTCAGTTGTCATCATGATCCCAAAAGAGACTGTGTGGCATAGTTAGGTGACTAATGCCTGAGACCCTTACATAGTTTCCCATGGTCCAGGTGTGGCCTTGTAAGATGGCTGAAATTTACCCCATGCTTCCTAAGAGGGTGTGAATAGAACTTAGATGCATCCAGAGCTGTAGAAACTCTGTATTAGAAGACAGGAACAGTTACACATCAACAGCCAACATCCAATGGGGCAATTTATATCTTACCACGTGATCAGATGACAACTGAAACCCAGGCAGCTCTGGTTCAAATCCTGGCTGTACAATTAACTAACAGTGTGAGTTACTGAACCTATCTAAACTTCAGTGTCTTTATCTCTAAAATGAGGGAAATAATAGTACCTACTTGTTGGGAGAATTAAATGAGAGCATAAAAGTAAAGTATTCAGTCGGGCCAATGTTAAACAAAAGAGAAAGAGAGAAAAAGAGAGATAAAGGCTATAGTGCCTTCCCCCTAAAAGAACTGAATTTCATGCTGTAAAGACGATGCAGTCAGATGGGGACTGGGAAAACAATTTACAACTTAATACTTGTTCTGGATTTTTGTTTGTTTGCCAAATAAGTTGACATCTAGATGTACTCTTTATCTCTTGCTGTTCCTGTTATGCAAAATTAAGTCACTCAATTCACTGTGCCCCAAATTGCAAAAGGAAAAGAGACACAAAAGTTAAACCGGTAACGTGTTAGAAACAGCCCACATTGACTCATGAGAATCAATTGCTAAATTTTTAGGAATTATATAAACTGATTGTTAAACACTGTTAAAAAATAAACTATATAAGCTTACAAGTAAATAAATTCTATAATAACAAAGATAATAATACAAGGAAGGAGAACTACAGAACAATATCCCAGATGACTATTAAGGCAAAATTTTAAACAAAATTCAACAGAATTCTATAGCACTTTAAAAGGATTATATACCGAGGAGGTTCGAAAAAGATGGTGGAGGAGTAGGGGACCCTATACCAACCGGTCCCCAGAATTGAGCTGGATATCTACCAGACCACTCTGAACACCCATGAAATCAGCCTGAGATGTAAGAAGATATATCAGGATCTCTACAAACAGAATATCGCAGGCAGTTGGTTTCCAGGTACAAAGCGGGGAGCCATGATTCACCAGGTAGATATCGGAGGATAAACAGAAGGGAGAGGGAGCCAGCCCTCAGGATCCTACACCGCTGGTGAGCAATAGCCTCCTGCACTGGTGATGGGGCACAGACTTGCAGACCGGTAGCAACGGGGAAAGGACTTTACGGCAGCCCCAAAGACAGAAACCGGACTGGGGCCGTGTGTGTGAACAGGGGGTGGCGGGCAGTTTTAGAAGCACAAAGGGCAGAGACGTGCCTGACCTGGAGGCGAGGACTGGGAGCCCTGCTGAAGGGTGCACAACCTAGGATGCTGCAGTTTATAGCAGCACAGACAGAAATGGAGATAGTGTGGCCTGGAGAGCTCACTGAAGAACAGACGCGATCCCTCTGCTCTGAGGCAGAGGGTTGGAAATGGTCTCTTCTGCTTTGACTTGAAAGAGATGCAAAAAGCCACCAGGGAAAGCCGCCAGAGAAAAAAGCTCCCAAAAAATGGTTTCACTGAGCCCATCCCCTGCCACTGGGGTGGGCAGAACAACTCTGCCCAAACAGGGTTGCCTGAGTAACAGCGTGGCAGGCCCCTCCCTCAGAAGACAGGCTGGGAGAACAAGAGGCTGACAACCCTAAGGTCCCTATAAAACAGGTGCATCTTGCTTGAGTAGTGGTCAATAATTTTGACTCTGAACATTCCCTCAACCACCCTTCAACAGAATGACTAGAAGGAGGAACCCCCCAAATAGGAAAGACTCAGAGACTGTGACTTCTGCCACAGATTTACAAATGGATAAATATAACCAAGATGTTGGAGATGGAATTCAGGGTAGCAATTGTGAAGACAATAGCTAGAATGGAGAAATCGATTAATGGCAACATAAGAGTCTCTAAGGGCAGAAATGAAAGCTGAACTGGCAGAACTTAATGCTATCAGTGAGATCCAATCTAATCTAGATAATCTAACAGCTAGGGTAAGTGAGGCAGAAGAATGAATTAGTGATCTAGAAGACCAATTCATAGACAAGAAGGAAACAGAGGAGACCTGGGAAAAACAGCTTATAATCCATGAAAACAGAATTAGAGAAATAAGTGACACCATGAAACGTTCCAATGTCAGAATTATTGGGATCCCTGAGGGGGTGGGGAGAGAGAGAGGACTAGAAGATATATTTGAGCAAATTGTAGCTGAGAACTTCCCTTATCTCGGGAATGAAACAAACATTTGTGTCCTAGAGGCAGAGAGGACCCCTCCCAAGATCAAGGAAAACAGGCCAACACCCTGGCATGTAATAGTAAAACTCACAAATCTCAGAACCAAGGAAACCATCTTAAGGGCAGTTAGGGGGAAGAGATTCCTTATGTACAGAGGGAGGAACATCAGAATAAAGTCAGACCTATCCACAGAGACCTGACTAGTCAGAAAGGGCTGGCAAGACATATTCAGGGTACTAAACGAGAAGAACACGCAGCCAAGAATACTTTATCCAGCAAGGCTGTCATTTAGAATGGATGGAGAGATGCAGAGCTTCCGAGACCAGGAGAAACTGAAAGAATATGTGACCACTAAGCCGGCCCAGCAAGAAATATAAAGGGGGGTTCTATTAAAGGAGAAAGACCCCAAGATGATATAGAACAGAAATTTATACAGACAATCTATAAAAACAAAATCTTCACAGGCAACATGATGACAATTAATTCATATGCTTCAATAGTCACTCTCAACGTGAATGGCCTAAACGCTCCCATAAAATGGCACAGGGTTGCAGATTGGATAAAAAGACAGGACCCATCCATATGCTGTCTACAAAACACTCATTTTGAACCTAAAGATACATCCAGACTGCAAGTGAAGGGATGGAGAGCCATCCTCCATGCCAACAGACCTCAAAAGAAAGCTGGGGTAGCAATTCTTATATCAAATTAGATTTTAAGCTAGACTGTAGTTAGAGACAAAAAAAGGACACTATATCATTCTTAAAGGGTCTATCCAACAAGAAGACCTAATAATTGTAAACATCTATGCCCACAACATGGGAGCAGCCATCTACATAAGCCAACTGTTAACCAAAATAAAGAGTCATATTAATAACAATATGTTAATTGTAAGAGACCACAATACTCCACTTTCAGCAATAGACAGATCATCTAAGCAGAAAATCAACAAAGAAACGAGCTTTGAATGACACACTGAACCAGATGGACCTCATAGATATATACAGAATATTCCACCCTAAAACAACAGAATACTCATTCTTCTCGAGCACACATGGAACTTTCTCCAGAATAGACCACATACTGGGTCACAAATCAGGTCTCAACCGATAACAAAAGATTGACATGATTCCCTGAATCTTCTTAGACCATAATGCTTTAAAACTGGAACTCAATCACAAGAAAAAATTTGGAAGAAATTCAAACACTTGAAAGCTAAAGACCACTCTTCTCAATAATGTTTGGGTCAACCAAGAAATCAAAGAAGAACTTAAACAGTTCATGGAAACCAATGAAACGAAAACACCATCAGTCCAAAACCTATGGGATACTGCAAAGGCGGTCCTAAGGGGGAATTACATAGCCACCCAAGCCTCACTCAAAAAAATAGAAAAATCCCGAATTCACCAACTAACTTTACACCTCAAAGAACTGGAGAAAAAACAACAAACAATGCCTAAGCCATGCATTGGAAGAGAAATAATTAAGATTAGAGCAGAGATCAATGAATTAGAAACCAGAAACACAGTAGATCAGATCAACGAAACTAGAAGCTGGTTCTTTGAAAGAATTCATAAGATCGATCAACC